>NC_140218.1:5930546-5935546 GCF_951802725.1 Rutilus rutilus | reverse complement strand
TGATCAGAACTGAACACACACCATTAAAGCACCAGCGGACCGTCTATCCACAACAAAATTAGTAACATTGTGTGTCTGAACTGGCTAAATGTTTGACATGAGTACAAACACACTAATGAACACACATCGCTCTAGAGGTCAGTCACACTGTTCATCTGTAATAAATCATAAACACACACACACACGTCTCTCTCTCTCTGTCTCCAGCTCAGGTCTGTCTGGCTGCGTTTGTGCTCTTGTGCGTCAGTGATTGGTGGATTCTGGGAGCGCTGTACGCTGGTTGGCTGTATCTGGACAGGGACACGCCCTCATGTGGGGGTCGGAGGTCACAGTGGGTCAGAAGCTGGCGCATATGGACGTATTTTCGGGAATATTTCCCCATCACAGTAAGTTTATGCGAGCATTTGTTCAGTGAATGTTTCAATAGGCACCTGGACACTTAACGTGCTTTTTTTTTTCGTGCTCGCATTTTTCAGTAATCATCAAAAAATAGGTATCATGTGAACGCTCAAACACTCAAAATTCATACAAAATTGGTCGCGTTATCATTGAATCTGTACTTTAATACATTTTAGCTGGCTCCTCCCCCTTGTGGGCGGTGTCATGTTTCATATTTTACATAATTTACTGCACTATTTTATTTATTAGTCATAATCACCTGAATGTATTTTAGAGTTTATATCTTGTAATAACCTGAAATGTCTAATATAGTTTTTCGTTAATTGTATGAATTATGTAGTTTATTCTGTCTTCGCCATGAGAATAGCTTTGCTGCTGATATGGCATAAATACATTTATTAGTCAAATCGTTTTCTAATTTTGACTAAACGCATATCGTTGGAAAGGTCTGAGACTCAAGGTGACTGTTTTGTGATGAAGTGATATAATGTGACGGAAATGTGTTAATTTGTAACAGGAGAACACGTTTCAAAACTAAAAACTATTTCAATAGTGTGTTTGCCGCCCGGTGGCTATTTTTGGGACTGCGCCTAAAACAAACTCTCACAGGAAACTCAATTATTGTGATAATTGATAATTTACAAATATTGTCCTATCATAACAAACCATACATCAATAGAAAGATTATTTATTCAGATTTCATATGATCTATAAATCTCAATTTAAAAAAATTTGACCCATGTGACTGGTTTTGTGGTCCAGGGTCACATTTGGCTTTGGTTTTAGAGTCCAAATTATTCAGTAAAATATATATATTTTGTATAATATAAAAATGTTTACTTCAGTACATTTGATTTAGAATAAACTTAAACTTGTTTTACTTGAAGTGCTTTCTCTTCTCCAATAATCTGAGGTAAATAGAGACCAACCTTTGGTCTGTTTTCCAAAGTATTGATGACCTACAATCACCTCAGATCTGTGTTCAGTGAACGGCTAAGACTTTGTGTTTCTGTGTCTCTCTAGCTGATAAAAACAGCGGATCTGGACCCTCGGAATAATTATCTGTTCGGCTTTCATCCTCACGGTGTGCTGGTGGCCGGCGGATTCGGGAATTTCTGCACGGAAGCGTCCGGATTCTCTCAGATGTTCCCGGGACTCACGCCGTACCTGCTGATGCTTCCCTTCTGGTTCAGAGTTCCCTTCTTCAGAGAATACATCATGAGCGGAGGTGTGTGTGTGTGTGTGTGTTTACTGTATAGTATGTGTGTGTGTATTTGCCCTTGATGTTTATCCTTGTTGTGTAATGAGATGTTGTGAAAGTGTTTTGTGGAAATGCCTGAACCAGAACCAAGTAGGTGATACAGCCACACACACACACACACACACACACACAAGCTTCTGTCAGCAGAATGAATGTTTCGTATGTTCCTTTGGCAACACTTTACCAGAAGATCTCATTAGTTAATATATGATGAAGTAAATATGAGAGAGATATACATTTGACAGAATGTATTTATCTTTGTTAAAGTTACACATAATTGTTTGTTCATGTTAGTTAACTAACATTGAAAAATACACGTTTTAAAATTCAAATACAATACATTTTAAAAATCAATTAGTAGAAATTAACATTAGCATTAATAAATGCTGTAGAAGTATTGCTCACTGTTAGTTCTTCTTAACTAATATAGTTAACTAATGTTAACAAATGAAACGACTGTAAAGTGTTACTTTTCATGGAGATTTTGCAGGCGGCAAAAATAACTAAAATAAAGAAACTAGTGCTGTCGAAGTTAATGGACTTGATTTATAAATAAAAATAAAAATAATAACTATAACTATATATATATATATATATATATATATATATATAGCTGAAAGAAGCAAAAGTCTTTTAATTTAATTAATTGTTTATTTTTTTGTCATTTTAAGGGTTTCTTATGGTAAAAATATTTTATAATTTATTTATTTTTATTTTTTTTTATTTTTTATTTTTTTCAAAATATAAAAGTTTTTGTAATACTGTTTTTTTTGTAATACTGTAAAAAAAAAGTGTTTTTGTGAGAATGCGAAATACAGAAACAAAAATCACATTATTTGTGAATTTAAATGTGTGTCTTAATAGTCTTAATAATGTTGTATTTCTGCAACTGTAAGTGAAAGAATCGAAGGTTAAAGCTTAAGTGTCAGTCGATCGTGATGTGTGTTGAGTCACGTTTCCCCAGTCTGATGGAGTTTCCTCAGCTCAGGGTCAGTGGTGTAACAGTGTCACGGGTTGATTGTGTAAATCAGTGAAACAGACGCAGAAGATATGATAGGATTTGTGGACTCTCTGCTGCTCCTCGTCCACCTCACTCTCTCTCTCTCTCTCTCTCGCTGATAAACTGGGAAGATTCCAACACCGAACCGGAAGTCTTCGTTCCTTCACTTTATGAACAACATGCCTCTTTGTTCTGAATGGCTGTTTCCATCCATGCGTATTTCATGCAAGTGTTTGGATGTAGAGTAAAAAAGATGTGAATAAAAATCTAATAAATTCATCCTTTAAATGCTAAAAAAAAGTGTAATGCAATATTTAAAAAAAATGATTACACAAGTATAATACGCAACTTTAGATGGAAACTGACATGCCTGATTTCTTCACTTTGTTTGTGATGAAACTGCTTCATTTTGCAGTTTTTTTGCACAAGTTTGATTCACAACTTTAGATGGAAATGTTCGTGATGAAAAGATGCTTTTTTCGCAAATATTTTACAAGTTTAACTCCAGAGGTGTCAAAAGTATTCACATTCATTACTCAGGTAGAAGTATAGATACTAGGGTTTAAAAAGACTTCTGTAGAAGTTGAAGTATCAACTCAAGCTTTTTACTCAAGTAAAAGTATAAAAGTACTGGTTTCAAAACTACTTAAAGTATAAAAGTAAAAGTAATGTAAGGAAAAAAAATGCAATTAACTCATTCTCTCTCTCTCTCTCTCTCTCTCTCTCTCTCTCTCTCTCTCTCTCTCTCTCTCTCTCTCTCTCTCTCTCTCTCTCTCTCGCTCTCTCTCTCTGAATCAATATTTGACGCGATTTGCCCCGATTTCTCCCTCGCTTACCACATCTAGGTTTCCTTCGGAGTAGTTTTGGCGCTTCGCACAACCAAATGTGACTACAGCCTCTCACAAGTTAGAAAGAAAACACAACACCAATCAGTTAAGCAATGTGTATTCAGGAGGCGGGACTCAGATCTAAACCATTTGTGTAATTGGCCAATTTTTTTTTTAACGACAACAAGCCGAAATGAACAAGGAGTAACGAGGCTATTTTTAAAATGTAAGGAGTAGAAAGTACAGATAATTGCGTGAAAATGTAAGGAGTAGAAGTAAAAAGTCGTCTGAAAAATAATTACTCCAGTAAAGTATAGATACCTAGCCTGACTTCGTCATACTCATATTCTAGTCAGAATATGAGTCTGATACTGCTCCATAGGACTTTAATTATGGGGCGTGTCTCAACTGAACTCTGCACTCAACCAATCAGAGCAACGGAGTAAATGACGCATGTTCTTCATTCATATTTTCAACCAACAAAATGTCGCAGCTCTCTGTTCCTCTTTTAAAATGAATGCGCTGTGGATATCTTCTATAACAGACGCGATGGCGGAATCTGTTGAAACATATGAAACATCAACACATGATGTTTCATAAACAAAGTTCGGGAGGAGCACGTACAAATAATAAATCCAATATCAACTTGTCATCAAACAATACCATATCTAACGTTACCCTATATCAGCATGAGGAAGCTTAATCACTCTGTCAACTTACCTAACACTCCTTGACAGTTTTTCAGCATCCCTCCACCACCCCGAATCCTCACTCTTTTCTTGGCTTGTTCTCTCACAACCAGGAATACCGGGGGGGAGTATGGCTACCGAGCCCACAGCCCTCTCCTCGGACACATCATATACGCATCTGACTTATTTGTGTAAACTCGTGAAATCTAATATACGCATTTATTCTATCTGACTTATTTGCAAGTGTGAACTCGTGAAATCTCAATTCTCCAGCAGCAGTCTTCTTTGTTGTAAAGTGACGTGGTGACGTGGGTGATTACATAACCGCAGATCATCTGTCCATCATCGATTAAAGCCCGCCCTGGCAATTTGATTGGCTCGGCCTTCTGGGAGCCGAGCATAATTACTCCTCAACGGATCGAGTCCAGACCGAACTTCCCGACCCAAAAATGTTGTGGGCGGGGTTCGGGCTGGCACCCAGGCTAAAAGATACCCCAAATTTCTACTTAAGTAAGGTAACGAAGTATTTGTACTTCGTTACTTGACACCTCTGTTTAACTCATATCTTTAAATGGAAACAACTACTGAAATGCCTGGTTCGTTCCCTTTTTTGTGATGAAACCGTGCTTTATTCGCAACGTTTTTATGCAATATTCCAATTTTTCTCACAAATTTACTTGCCATCTTTCTTTAGATGGAAACAGATAATGACATCACGTTTGTTCAGTTTATTTGTGATGCAAAGGTGCTTTTTTTGCCAATATTTTACGCAATATTCCAATATTGCAAAATTCACAGCTTTGGATGGAAATATAGCCAACGAC
>NC_140218.1:5920546-5928046 GCF_951802725.1 Rutilus rutilus | reverse complement strand
TTGGTGTGTGTGTGTGTGTGTGTGTGTATGTGTGTGTGTGTGTGTGTGTGTGTAAGAGAGGTTCTTCTGGGTTTGATCACTGTACGCTGTTTCTCGTGTGTGTAGAGCGTGGCTGGTCCCCGTCTTCTCGTTCGGGGAGAACGAGCTGTTCGATCAGATGGAGAACCCCACAGGCTCCGCCCTCCGGCGTGTGCAGGACCGCCTCCAGCGGATGATGGGCGTGGCCATGCCTCTGTTCCACGCCAGGGGGGTTTTCCAGTACAGCTTCGGCCTGCTGCCCTACCGCAAGCCCATACACACCGTGGGTGCGTACACACACTCAGCACACACACACTCAGCACATACACACCGTGAGTGCATACACACACTCAGCACACACACACTCAGCCCATACACACCGTGAGTGCACACACACACTCAGCACATACACACTCAGCCCATACACACCGTGAGTGCGTACACACACTCTTACACCTGAGGTTGTGTTGTACAGCACATCTAGATTAGCCTGGGAAAACCCAGACAACTTCCGGCAAATTTAGATTTGCTCTGCAAGTAGTCTGGCAAAGAGCTCATTCAAGCCCATTTCTAATCCGTCCAAATCGCCGCACCAATCAGAAACGTTGGGGCGGGCTTTACACAATGGATTGGTTTTAGGTCTATCCAATTGCGCCCAGAGGCATTTGAGCGACGTCCGTTGGTGACGCCCCTTTGGAAATGAGTTATTAATGAAGCTTTGCCAGACCATAACTCAGTTACTACTGAGAATGGTCTGGTTTTAACCAGGCTACATCTAGATGTTTCTGGTGCTCTTCGTGTGTCGGTCAAAAAAAAGTTATTATTTTAATGACATTAATGTAATATATTTTAGTTTGCTAATGTTTTTTATTTAATATTTTGTATTTTTAGGGGATTTTATGGTACTGAATTATATTTACGCTGTATTTATAATCCATTTATTCACTTTTTGAGCATAGACCTGAAAATTAAATGTCCAACTTAAACTGTGGTAAATCTTGAACGCTTTAGAGCGACAGACTGAAGTTTGATCTCTTTTTAAAGACGACACTTGGCAGATTATTGCTGAAGTGAAAAAAGTTTTAAAAAGTTAACTTAAAAAAAATGACTGAATTTTACGTTTATATTGTTATGAAAAATGCACAAAAATATTAAAACTTTTTATATGAAATATATATTTTCAAAAACAAGTTTTACTCTAAAACTGTCCGAAAACTCAAAGCCATAAATCTAAACAAGTTGTGTTCAAAATTTGAGGTTGATATCGGAAAAAATGATCTTTCAGTGAGAGTGTGTTCGGCTGCAGTACCAAACGCTTCCACTAGAGGAAACTCGTCATTCCAATGCGCTCATCCAATGCGCTCATTTACCTTTTCGGTCAAAAATGACGGAAGAGCACCAGATGCGTCCAGATCAGTGTGATGTTATACTGACCCCTGTCTGTGTGGATGTTACTGTGTAATAATATATTATAACTCAGTGTGTCTGTCTGTAGTCGGACGCCCCATTCCTGTAACTCAGACTCCGTGTCCCAATAAAGACGACATTGAGGCTCTTCACTCTCTCTACATGAATGTGAGTCAAATACATGTCCACAGCTGCTTTATGATTTTACAGTCTTTAATCCTTAATATGCATCCTTTCCAACATGTGTTTCTGTGTTTGCAGGGTCTGACGCAATTGTTTGAAGAGAATAAGAAAAACTACGGCATCCCAGAAGACAAACATCTCAACTTCATTTGACTTCTGTTTTGTGTGTGTTTTACTGTTGTTAAATTATCAATGCTGCTGATGCTGAACTAAAGTTACACTACAAAAGGACAATACTAACTCTAAAAAATCCTGTCACGGATTATTATCACAATCATCATGATTGATTTTGTTGCACTGTTTGTGGTTTCATCAGGATCCGCCCAGATTTTAACATATTTTTGCATGCTAATGGTCGATTTTTGAATCTTTGCAACACATGGAAGTAAATGCATTTGCCATATAGTTAAACAATAAGACGAGAAGGGTTTTGTTGTGTGGTGAATATAGCAGTGTAACACCGAAATGTGAGTATATTCATAAAATAACACAACCTAGTGACTCATGACTGTTATTAAATGTTTACTACCTATTCAAAATATTAAGGATATCATTAATGCAATGTTTTTTAAGCATCGTTCCAGTTGAACATCTAGTCGTGACAGAACAGAACGTGGTTTTGCAAATAAAATCGTGATGCAAATTAGAGCTGAACAGGTGTTTTCATGACATAACTATAGCTTTATATTGTCACTGTATTGATAGGTTGAAAGATATCTGTTTTATAATGTTTATTAACCCTTTGGGCTCTTGTAAATCTACATCTTGGCTCTATCGTTCTCACATTTGTTTTTAATCAGGAAATGTGAATTGATTGAATGGGGATATATATTGCTGTACGAAAATAGGAAAACAAATAAATTGGTACTTTTTATAATAGGATCTGTTTAATGTTTGTTTTTTATTCATTTCTTTTACATAATAAAGAAATGCAATTGTATTCTTACTTGAAATAGTCGGTAGGTGGCAGTGCGAACCTACATCTCTTCGACTTGATTTTGTTTTATTTTGCTCACCGATTCAAACGTATTGTGAGACTTTACATCGACAAGCTGAAGTTATATATTTGTAAAGTCTAATGATCTGTGCTTTGGCTACTGTTAAGTACTTCTGATTAAGATTTTGAATTGTCAGCGTGTGTGTCGAAATTAAGAATCGTACTAAAGCGAAGTCATATCTCATGAATATTAATTCGGTCTCTGATTGGCTGAGTCCCATCGCGTAGCCTCATGAATATTAATGAGCCATGCCTTCGCCATAGTAGGATCCTGTCGCAGGAACGGAGGCGGAACTTCCGGGTGATGGAAACTTGTCAACAGTTTCGTTGGAGGAGAATTAATCTGTAAATCTGAGTTCATTAGTGTCGCTTTAAAGAAAATCCACTCCTGAAGTCTACAAGAGAACAGAAGCTGCGGGATTTCTGCGACTGAACCGAGAGATCCGGAGGAGTTTGTGTGACTCGTACTTTATTAGGGGTGGATCTGATGCAAACTGATGGAGAATGAACAGACTGTTCGGGTGTGGATGATCAATCTGAATCATTCTCCTTGACTCTAAAGGGATTAAAAAAAAAAAAAAGTTCTACTCTTTCTAATTTCAGTTTAACGGAATATTTTCTCCTCCTCCAGGGATTTTAAGTGTGGACGCAACATGTGAGCTGTGTTTAAGTTCACAAAATCTCTACAATTTGACTTCTTCATGGGATTACAGAATGCTTCTGGCTTAAGTTTGGTCCTAATTCACATTTCTATTGGGCTCAGGTTCAATCCAGATCCAGAAATCTCTCCTGCACAGCTTTCCTCTATTGTAATGTTTCTTTTTGACATCGAACTGGTCTGATTCTGCTCTTATATTGACCTGATGCGGGTTGGTTTAGTGTAAGTAAATGTCAGGTTTTGGGCTGCAACAGTGTTGTGCAATGCTTCTGTTTCTGTGCGCACGTATGCGGGTATTTGCTTAAGGGGATAGAGGAGTGCGCGTGCATGTGCGCGTTCTGTGACGACATTTCTACTCCGAATCACTGGAATCAAATCTGATTCCAATTTTAATTCGAATCAAACCCGAACTGTAATATTTATAGTTTGATTGTATGCTAGTTGTACTCTTGAAGTTGCTGAGAGTATTTGACATCGTTTAAGTGAGTTTTAATGTGCGGGACATTGGAAGACAAGTTCAGCACCCATTTGTAATTAAAGATTAAAAGCTTGCACCACCTTTAAATCATGTAGACATAACTGTAACGTGTAGAGTTTGATTCTAAGTTTTACTCTTAAAAGTTGCTGGGTGTTTTGAGCTTTCACACCAAGTTGTTGAACTTGCTCCAGGTTTAATTTAAGGTTAAAAAGCGTTATTCAAATCAAATGCGAGTTTTCGAGTTTCTTTTCAAGTGTTACTCCTAATGTTGGTGAGTGTTTAAGCTAGTTCTAATTATAAGTTAAATGCATGATCCACTTTTAAATCGAATCAAATGAGACTGTAAATCCACACTTGATTGTGATTGAGTTTGATTCTTTGCAGTAGCCACTCTTTAAAGTATTACAAACTGTTACAGAAAACTTTTCCACTTGCTCTAGTATTACTTTGAGATGAAGCGCATGGGTTAATTTCTCATTTGAGTGTCACAACTGTAAAATGTAAAAGTTTTGAATGTTCTATTCAAGTTTGACAAGCTTTTGAGCTTCTCAACTTGCTCTAGTTTTAATCTGAAGTTAAAAGAGCTGTTACATTTAAAGTTTGATTGGATTCCAGTTTTACTCTTAAAGTTGTGTGTTTGATCTTTTCCACTTGCTCCGGTTTTAATTTTAAGTCAAAAGCAAGATCCACTTTTCCTTAGAATCAAATGAGCAGTCAGAACTGAAACTCCAGACACTTGTGTTTGAGTTTGATCCTTTCGCAGGTTCTTCTCTTAAAGTCGCTCAGTGTTTTGTCACCAGACGCTAGCAGAAAGTTGACGGAAACAGAACTTCTTGTTTTTATAGTTACCAAACTTGTCCTGCAGAACTAGAAGAAAAATAATGTCCTGACACGCTCAGGCGTTAAAGCTGCAGGACGAAATCACGCAAAACGCCCTAATTATGGTGTTTATTTAGCTAACATCTTTTGGAATGGGCTGTTTGATCTTGAAATAATCAAATCTGTGCATGCATGGCGATTATGAGTCTCTTTTTTGTGTCCTGAGCTGTGAACGCACACACTGCACTCCTGCCAGAGGAAACAGCCATCAGAGCCGAGACTTGCGCAACCGCTGGGCAGAGAAACTGCTCTTGTTACTGTACTGGCTCTAGTCTAAATACTCCAAACAGCCGCAGGGAGAAGAAGGAAAGATTGCCAAGCTCAATGGAATAAATGTGATTTATTTAACTTTTTCGGTTTCGACAGATTTTACCACGTACCTGAGAGTTCACCTAAGGACAAAAAAATATGGTTTATCAGATCCAGATCCACCCTAGAGACTGACTGAAAGAAAACAAGTGCTTTGGAATGGTTAGGATATCCGTTTCTTAGAGAGATTCTTCCACTCTTTTCTTTCTCCGCCAGAGAAATAATGAACAACGATCGAGCTTTGAGCGCTTAAGCATAACGTTATACCGCTCGCTAACGCTCAGTCCAAGAATGAGTGGTGGAAAGAAACGGAGCGGTTTTCAAATCACCAGTGTTACATCGGATTACAATCAGGGATCTGGAGAAAACAATCTGACGGAGTTACTCAACCCTGGGAGTCAAAGAGCCACGCCCCCTTCTGCAAGAGGCCCCGCCCATGGGCGGAGCCCCAGAAGCCAGACTGCATCGCCCACTCAAATTTTATCCAATGGCCCGTTACTCCGTCATAGCTCCGCCTTCCAGATGCAACAAAGCTCTAGTCAGCCGTCTACGCCCGTCACGACCAGAAAGCAGAATTCGCTGGACTCGAGCGGGGCGTCGCGGTTTCGCGTGGTGCGTTTGGACCAGGGACCGGGAGAACCGTACAAACGCGGTCGATGGACTTGCGTAGATGTGATGGAGAGGGAGGTCGAGGAGCGAGGCCTCCGCCGTGTGATTGACAGCATGAGACACGCCCACTCGCTGGAGTCCTTGGAGACGGTGGGGCTGGGCGGGGGCGGAGTCGAAGGCGCGGTGGGCGGAGCCAGACTGAAGCCGTTGGGGGTGCACACAGGTCACATGGTACACTCGCAGGGCACCACGTACTTGCTCAGCCAATGCCTGACAGACTCCGCCCACAGCGGCCCACCTTCCCCCTCACATGACACGCAGCCAATCATGTCGCCTCATCTGCCGAACACTCCCCGGATACGCAACATACCCGCTCCGCTGCGCCTCGACATGGACGCCGTTGGCAAGGTGAGCCCTCTCACACTCGTCTATGTGCCCTATCATACACTCGGCACAATGCAGCGCCAGGCGCGACGCAAGTGATATTTGCTAGTTCTCATTTTCTCGTCCTGCGCCATGGTATGGGCTGCTGGTCTGAAAACGAGGTGTGTTCTGGCACATTGTTATTTTGAGGCAACAGAAATAGACTGAGCCATTGACCAACAGAAACCTGATCTAAAGTCAATGGCGCAATATTTTTGTTGATACTTAAAGAGTGCATTAGTAATGTGCGCCTATAGACGCAGCAGCACACCAACATGCCAGAAATTAAAAATAAAAGGATTCCAATGTAAAGGATTATTATTGTGTACGTAAAGATATGGTGGAGTCCGGCTTGTCCCGTAGATGGTGTGCTTGCGCTTTAACCTCACAGACAAACACACAGCTTTAACTACGCACACACACACAGCTTTAACCTCGCGCACAAGCAGATCCGTTTCCTCGCTGGAGAAGTCTTTCCACTTGTTATTTCCTTAAATAGCGACTCTGCAATGGCACGAGCGCAACTGGCATTTAAAGGGAATGGCAGATGAGACTCTGATTGGTTTATTGCAGGTTACACCTAAAACACACACATTACTCATTCTGAGAATAGGGACAACCCTTTTTAGACCATGCGCCGGGACCGCCAACCATTTTTCCCGTCGTAAACTAGCAAAAGTGGATTCGGACACTTGCGCCGTACGCTTTAGACCAGCGCTTAGATCGTTAAAATAGGGCCCTATATTTCTACGTGTGGTTTATTTTTAACCGAATGTAATTTTTTTCCGCAGCTCCGGACCACCCGCTCACAGCCGGCTTCGCCCGGGCCACACCTGGGTCGGGACAGTCCCTTCCATCCCGGACTCACGCCCATCCAGACGCCGTCCGCCTTTGCGCTGGCGCAGTCCATGTTCGGCATGGGGCGAGCGTTCGAGCTCGTGGGAGACGACGGGTGAGACCAGAGACTTCTGTCTTTAGAATGACGTCTGCTTCTGTGTGTCACATGTCACTGTAAACTACACTTAAGGTTCGTGCGCAGCAAGGACGATAACTATAACTAAATCTTTTATAATCGCTCTAACTATAAGACAATAGCAAAGTCCAACCACAACTATAATGATAACTATAACTAAAAAGTTTTAATAATCGTTCTAAGAGAATAGAGAAGTCCAACCACAACTATAACGATAACAAGAAAGTGTTAATAATCTTTATAACTCTAAGACAGTAGTGGAGTTCACACCATGATTATATAACTATAACATTTTAATAATTGCTCTAGCTCTAAAAGAATATTAAAGTTCACAACTATAACTATAACATTTAAATGATCGTGATTAAAAGATATTGTTGGAATAATTTTTTTTCCCAGCTGATGATTAATAAACATCTACAGCCAAACAGAATCCATGAATCCGACTTTTTTAAAGAGCTCAAGCATTTAAAGCGGCAGAAACTGCATTACACTTAAAATAAGCAGAACATAACCGTCCGCTGGCGTGGAGACACGTATAGTTATTGATATAGTTATAGATATTG
>NC_140218.1:5900546-5915546 GCF_951802725.1 Rutilus rutilus | reverse complement strand
AGAGCAGCATTTGTCTGAAATCTTTTGTAACATTATAAATGTCTTTACTGTCACTTTTGATCAATTTAATTCATACTTGATGAATAAAAGTATTGATTTATTTTATTTCTTTCCCCCCAAAAAATAAAGTAAAAATTCTTACTGACCCCAAACTTCTGAATGGTAGTGTTTAATGTTAATGCTGTTCTTTTGAACTTTCTATTCATCAAAGAATCCTGAAATAAAAATGTAAAACTGTTTTCAACACTGATAATAATCATAACTGTTTCTTGAGCATCAAATCATCATATTAGAATGATTTCTGAAGGATCATGTGACACTGAAGACTGGAGTAATGATGCTGAACATTCAGCTTTGATCACAGGAATAAATTACACTTTACTATATAATCACATAGAAATTGTAATAATATTTCACAATACTTACTTGGACACATTTTTTTTTTCATCAAATAAATGCAGCCTTTGTGAGCTGAAGAGACTTCTTTTAAAAACATTAAAAATCCTATTGATCCAAAACCTCTGACTGGTAGTGTACATCAGCCGATATATCTAGTTGCCTTTGGAATACTATGATTTCAGACACACTAATTGTAATGTTTATGACGGCTAGTATGTGAATTAGTATGCAGCCTGTGTTTGTGTGTGATGGTGGGTGGAGTGTGGAATGCTGGGAGCCGTGTGGGCGGGCACAGAATCCCGGCGTGTGACGTGATTGGCTGCGACGGGAAGTGGGCGGAGACCAGAATCAAAGAGTGCAGTGTTGATGCGTGTACATATTAACATGTGCCGTGTGACCCGAAAACAGTCCTGTGGGCCTGCAGAGATCGACAGTCTCTGGGAGATCTGGGAGATTACGGGTCAAACAGGTGGACTTTCTCCCCAGATTACACTAATCCCGGGATTTCGCATGGATTGGGCCAGTTTGACGGATTACAGCACAATGAACGGAGGTCTGGTGATGGAAATCAAGGAACGTTATTGAGGTCTCATGGAGATTACAGATCAACTAAAAGACGCCAGTAACTTGACTACATTTTTTAGTAGCTCAGCCGCGGTTTAGTGCGATTAAACTCCATATAAGTTTTTTGTGAAATGAACGATTCCTGGATTCGTTCCCTGCAGACTGTGTTATTGCAGTATTAATTTATACTATATTAGCTTGAATTACCTTTTATTTTTATGTTTTCAGTTTTGCTTTTAGTTAATCTGTCATGTGCTTTTGTTGTAGTTTTTTTATTGGGATTTAATTCATATTTATTGAGTTTTAGGTTTTATTTATTTTCTCTAGTTTGCAATTTTAGTGCTTCATCTTAAACTTGTTTCAGGGAGTTGCCAAAGGAAACATGTGATCATTTTCATTCAGTTCTACATTTAATATTCAGATTTTATTTACGTTAGCAAAAACATTTTCTTAACTTTAAAGTCCCCCTGTGGTGAAAATCCAGCTTTTAATGTTGTTTATATGTATATGTGGTGTTTTTAATGTGCTTTAAGACAAAGCGTGTGTAAATTCATAAGTCGACACCATTGCTGAGTATTTTCTCCTTAAAACTGCAGTGAACCAAAGACAGTCTCAAAAACACGCTTTGGTGTTTCTGACGTCACAGACGACCTTGTAACCAATCAGATCAACGTGTGATCGTCAACCAGTGGATCTCTGATATATATGTCATTTGTAGTTTTGCAGGGATAAAAATATTGACTACAGGGGGACTTTAACTTGATTCATTAGTTTTAACTTTTAAACTAAATGAAAATGAGAAATCTTAACTTGGCAACTAGCTGAAATAAAGTTGAAGTTTTTCAGCTAAAGTTTTATTTCAAGTAGCACACCTTTCTCTTGTTGTTGTGGTTTTAGTGAACTGTAATAGCCCTGAGCTTCACCATAGTAAAGGTCACTCTTGTTCTGCTGATGTGCAACAGTAATTGTTACAGTTTCATGTCACTGAATGAGTCAGATCCTCTCCGGATGCTTCTGATCGAGGTCAAAGGAAACGATTACATGATGTCTCTTCCTGACGGCGCCTGAAGAAAACCGCGTACATGATTGAGTTTCCTTTTGATGTGTGTTTTTGCACCTCCCGAATCCCCACCATGTTTGTTAGTGTTCGTAAGATGATCTCCATTTTTGAGAGTAAAAAACAGCCTCGTCCTTTATCACTTCCTCCATGTGTTTCCAATGACCAGACACACAGAGAGAATCCGATCCTTCTTGATGGATCCTCGGCTGGCTCTAAGCCACACCCCTCATCTTTAAGCCCCGCCCCTTCAACTGTGATTTGTCGGCCACGCCTCCATGCAGGAGGAACGAATGTGACTGGTGGAGCTCGAAGGGTTCGTGATTCTTGGCCAATCGGGAAGCTTGATTACTATCCGAGGGCTGGATGCTTAGCGCTTTCCGTGGAAACCAAAGAGCCAATCAGCAGCAAGCGCTTTCCGCATACGTCATCCAGAAACAAACCAACGTCAAGAACGGACAGAAATTCCTCATCGAAACCCACCATCTCCTCCACAGAAACAGACACAGCTCCACCTGCTGGTCACTCTCAGACACAGCGCTCAGGAAACAATCCCAGGTCTGTTCGTATCGGATCGTCCTGCAAGTCCAGTGTTAGCGATCAGAAATGTCAGAATCCCGAGTGGGACTCATTGACTTCCACTGTGAGAGAGGAGAGAGGCGGAGCTCTTATGCACAAACACAGGCTCCGCCCCTCTGACTCCACCCTCTTTTCGCTTCTGCTTTTCCTCCGCAGGTAACTGGGTTAGTTTGGGTCATGCAATACATTCAGATTCGCTTCGGTTTGTGTGTATTTGAATTGAATTGTGATACTTGGGGTTTTCATTCATTCTTCCAGACAGTTGTGATGTATTATTATGTATGGAGAGTGTCGCCCTTTAGTGTGTTTCCATCAAGCTGGCTGTTTTGAGAATCATGTGCTGCCCACTAAGTGATCAGGTGCATCATTTTCACCTGCTGGGCCAGAAAACTGATGACAAAAACCCACAGACACGCATAAAGGAGGGACTTGAGCCGTATCTAGAAACTGTCAGAAAACTGACTAGAAACCAGATAGAAACAGCATAGCAACCACCTCGAAACAGCTTATAAATGCTTAGAATTCGGCTAGGTACGGCCAGAAAACTGACTAGAAACCACCTAGAAAATGCCTAGAAACAACTTAAAAAACCTGCCTCAAAACACTCTAGAAACGACCTTGAAAAACGCATGTAAACCGCCTAGAAACCACCAAGAAACAGCCTACAAATGCTTATAAACAGCCTAGAAACCACCTAGAGAAACGCTTATAAACAGCCAAGTAACAGCCTAGAAACCACAAAGAAAACCCGCCTAGAAACCACATAAAAACTGCCTAGAAACAGCTTAGAAACAGCCTAGAAACAGCTTTAAAAACCTGCCTCGAAACACTCTAGAAACGACCTTGAAAAACGCATGTAAACCGCCTAGAAACCACCAAGAAACAGCCTACAAATGCTTATAAACAGCCTAGAAACCACCAAGAAAACCCCCATAGAAATCACATAAAAACTGCCTAGTAACAGTTTAGAAACAGCCTTGAAACCACCTTGAAACAGATTAGAAGCTGCCTAGAAACCAGCTTAGAAACTGCATAGAAAACTGCCTAGTAACAGCTTAGAAACAGCCTAGAAACCAGCTTAGAAACTGCATAGAAAACAGCCTAGTAACAGCCTAGAAACCACCTTGAGATACAGCCTAGAAACAGCCTAGTAACAGCTAAGAAAGAGCCCCGAAACAACCTTGAAAACCTGCTTAGAAACTGGCAAGAAACATTTTGAAACCATCCAGAAAAAAGACGCCTAGAAAAAACACCTGGAAACCATGTGGTAACAGCCCAGTAACCCACCTTTCCCTTCTGCTTTTCCTCCACTGGTAACTGGGTTAGTTCGGGTCATGCAGTGTGTTCAGTTTGTGTGCGTTTGAACTGAATCGTGTTTCTTGAGGTTTTCATTCATCCTGTCAGATGTTTATGATGTGTTTGTAGTCATGGAAAAGAAGTGTTTTTCTCAAGCTGGCTGTTGTGAGAAGCATTTGCTGCCCACCACATTCAGCACAATAGCATCAGTGTTACACACATGCAGTACAGCCGCAAGACCTTCTCGTCAAGACCTTCAGTGCTGCTGTTCAATCCAGTTAACTGGGAAGGAAAGACTTGAGTCCTAAAAAAACAGAAAGCAAATAAAAAAAAATCACAGATGCACATTGAAGGAAGGACCCAAGCCTTTTCTAGAAACCACCTAGAAACAGCCTAGAAACTCCTTAGAAACCACCAAGAAACAACCTAGAAACAGCCTAGAAACAATTCAATTCAATTCAAACAACTTTATTTATCCCCGTAGGGCAATTCATTTTTAGCCTACCTGTCGTAACAACAAGACAAGAAGACAACACTTAGTCAAGCATTCAGAAACACTGTCAATGACACAGTGTAGAAACAGCCTAGAAACTCCTTAGAAACTCCTTAGAAACCACCAAGAAACAACCTAGAAACAGACTAGAAACTCCTTAGAAACCACCTAGAAACGACTTAGAAACAGCCAAGAAACCACCTAGAAACTCCATAGAAACAGCCTGGAAACTCCTTAGAAACAGCCAAGAAACAACCTAGAAACCACCTAGAAACAGTCTAGAAACTCCTTAGAAACAGCCAAGAAACTCCTTAGAAACAGCCAAGAAACAGCCTAGAAACAGACTAGAAACTCCTTAGAAACAGCCTAGAAACAGACTAGAAACTCCTTAGAAACAGCCTAGAAACTCCTTAGAAACCACCTAGAAACGACTTAGAAACAGCCAAGAAACCACCTAGAAACTCCATTGAAACCACCTAGAAACAGCCTGGAAATTCCTTAGAAACAGCCAAGAAACCACCTAGAAATGATTTAGAAACAGCCTAGAAACCACCTGGAAACAGCCTAGAAACGACCTAGAAACAGCCTAGAAACTCCTTAAGTCTGTTTTATGCTTCTGCGTCGAACTGCCGCCGTAGCTACGTCGTAGGCTGTGTGTAGCGCGCGTACCCTACGGCGTACCCTGACGTGCACCTCTCCAAAAATGTAACAACGCGTCAATTCTACGCGGACACAAGCGCTGTGATTGGTCTGCCAGAACCCCTCCCTCAGGGTTTCACACGCTCCCTAGGTACGCGTCAACGCGGACAACGACACAGAAGTATAAATTAAAACCAACACGTTGTCTACGGCGTATAGGCTCCGGCGTAGGTCCGACGCAGAAGTATAATGAGGCCTTTAGAAACAGCCAAGAAACAGACTAGAAGAAACCACCTAGAAACAACCTAGAAACTCCTTAGAAACCACCTGGAAACAGCCTGGAAACAGCCTAGAAACGACCTAGAAACAGACTAGAAACGCTTTAGAAACCACATAGAAACAGCCTAGAAACTCCTTTGAAACAGTTTGGAAACCACCAAGGAACAGTCTAGCAACTTGCCAAGATTTTATTTTATTTTTGAATTGTTTGAATTGAATTGTTTCCTTTGAATCAATAAATTCTAGGTGTGTGGGGGGGAAAACAGTATTTTCTGGTGAGATGATTACCGGTAATAAAGTTTCCCTCTGTCTCTGTTGCAGTGGAACTAACAGCAGTATGATCGCCATCGATAACAAGATCGAGCAAGCCATGGTGAGATCATTTACAATATTAATATTCTAATGCAAATACAGATATAGGCTTTGTCCAGTAAAACGTTGTGCTTTGTAAATAATTTTTTTATGTTTGAACACGTGTGTGTGTGTGTGTGTGTGCAGGACCTGGTGAAGTCTCACCTGATGCTGGCGGTGCGAGAGGAGGTGGAGGTGCTGAGAGAACAGATTAAAGAGCTGTCGGAGAGAAACGCTCAACTGGAGAGAGAGAACTACATCCTGCGAGCCCTCAGGGACAGAGACTGAGCCAAACGCATCACACCGGCCCCAGTGCATCATGGGAGATGTAGTCCGAACAGAAAAGTGCCCAGGAAAAAGGGAAGGAAGCATGAAATGCCCGGAGGAGAAGCGAGTGCCGTATTGACCAGTTAGTGCCTTAAACACCAGTAACGACTGATAGTGCTGCTCACATGCTCTAATAAAGAGATCGCAAGATAATTACATAATGTTGATTTTTATGACGCCCTAAACAAGTGCCTATTTATTACTGTCAGTGTGTGTGTGTGTGTGTGCGTGTGTGTGTGTGTGTGTGTGTGTGTGTTAGTTTTAAAGCACTGCTCACGTCTAGGTTACTGAGTCTCTTTACGTTGACCACCACTGGCAGATGGAAAGACTAGTTTAGTCCCTCTCTGTTAGATAAATAATGATTTGATCTGTAATATGCATTATGCGCTCTAATAAATAACTCTCACTACTCTGGCTGTGTGTTGATTTCACTGCAACAACAATACAAATATTGAAGCATCCTTAAAACAAGATGGATTTGCTTAAAGTCCCCCTGTGGTGAAAATCCAGCTTTTAATGTAGTTTATGTGTCTATGTGGTGTTTTTAATCTGCTTTAAGACAAACCATGTGTAAATTCATAAGTCGACACCATTGCTGAGTATTTCCTCCTTAAAACTGCAGTGAACCAAAGACAGTCTCAAAAACACGCTTTGAAATCGCTGGTGATTCTGACGTCACAAACTACCTTGTAACCAATCAGATCAACGTGTGATCGTCAGCGAGTGGATCTCTGAGCTGAGTGAGTGAGTGGAGGCGGGGCTCATTTGCATATTCATAGAACCGCCTATACTAAATGAGGCAAGGGTGTGAGTTACACAAGCTATTTTATTGCAGTTTTTTTTTTTTTTTAAGGAAAAAAACGTTTAAATATGTAATTTTGATTAATTATGTAATTCATTTTAAGGGATGAAATTATTGACTCAAGGGGACTTTAATAAGCAAAAATGTTTAAGAGAATAAGATGAGAATGTTGCAATTATAATTGATTGCGTTTTAACTGCTTGTACTGGAAGCTAGACACATAATAAACAAATTGAAAGGATTTTTGAAATATGTGGTTGGACATTAAGATTTCCTAAATCTAACTAAATAAATACATATTGACTTCCACTCTTATTGTTCACTTGTGTGCTGTTTCTTCCTCTATAATTCACATGTAAATATGCTTTTTTTTAGAGAAGTGTACATATTCCTCTGTAATATAGGTTCGTTCACGCCAGCATTCACGTGATCATCGAACTTGTAATTACAACTTTAGACTCGTAATTGTCATTGAGGTACGACTTTGTACCACGTGACAACTGCAGGTTTATTTTGGACATGAACAGCTCAAAGTACAGCGTTTATTTTACATCTGTTTTTGTGTGTTATATATTCAAAGTAAATAAATGTGTTCATATCTTCGTGTTGGGTGTATTTAAACATGTTCGTGTGGTATATAATATGGATATTATGCCTTGAGTATTTGCACCTTCAAAGACTCTTGTGCGAAAGCCTATCAGTGCGCATGCGCAGTGACGTCATCTCCACCCGGAAGTACGCCTGCGAGCGGCAGCTGTGGAGGGAGTTTTAATTTTTCTCATATTAGATATTTTCTGTATTGATTGTCGCATATTTAACCGTGAGGCAATGTCTTTATTTGGCGCTACACCTGGCGTCATGTTTTGAAATCAAGGGTAAGTTAATCTTTTATTGTTTACATTCAGATCGAAACGTTGTTCTAATGATTTAATGACGTTTTAAAACTTCTGTTGATCGTGCAAATTGTTTCTGTAATCTTTATAAACAATATATAGAGAAACTGTTGACCATATTTCATGGTTTATTGCGAAGCACATTAGTAAACAATCAGTTGTTATCGGTGTGTGTGTGTGTTGTTTGTGTGTTGTGTGTGTAAACATGGCTGTGTGTGTGTGTGTGTGTGTGTGTGTGTGTGTGTGTGTGTGTGTGTGTGTGTGTGTGTGTGTGTGTGTGTGTTGTGTGTGTGTGTGTGTGTGTGTGTGTGTGTGTGTAGTTCTGATGTCTCTCTCTCTGTCAGATCGCTGTATGATGGAGTCGTCAGGAGAGCCGTGTGTGTGTGTGTGTGTGTGTGTGTTGTGCTGTGCTGTGCTGATGTCTCTCTCTCTGTCAGATCGCTGTATGATGGAGTCGTCAGGAGAGCCGTGTGTGTGTTGTGTTGTTCTGATGTCTCTCTCTCTGCTAGACTGATGTATGATGGAGTCGTCAGGAGAGCCTCGTGTGTGTGTGTGTGTGTCTGTGTGTGTTGTGTTGTTCTGATGTCTCTCTCTCTGTCAGATCGCTGTATGATGGAGTCGTCAGGAGAGCCTCGTGTGTGTGTGTGTGTGTGTGTGTGTGTGTAGTGTTGTGTTGTTCTGATGTCTCTCTCTGTCAGATCGCTGTATGATGGAGTCGTCAGGAGAGCCTCGTGTGTGTGTGTGTGTGTGTGTGTGTGTAGTGTAGTGTTGTTCTGATGTCTCTCTCTCTGTCAGATCGCTGTATGATGGAGTCGTCAGGAGAGCCTCGTGTGTGTGTGTGTGTGTGTGTGTGTGTGTGTGTGTGTGTGTGTGTGTAGTGTTGTGTTGTTCTGATGTCTCTCTCTGTCAGATCGCTGTATGATGGAGTCGTCAGGAGAGCCTCGTGTGTGTGTGTGTGTGTGTGTGTGTGTGTGTAGTGTAGTGTTGTTCTGATGTCTCTCTCTCTGTCAGATCGCTGTATGATGGAGTCGTCAGGAGAGCCTCGTGTGTGTGTGTGTGTGTGTGTGTGTGTAGTGTAGTGTTGTTCTGATGTCTCTCTCTCTGTCAGATCGCTGTATGATGGAGTCGTCAGGAGAGCCTCGTGTGTGTGTGGCTCCTGAACCTCTGCGGGTCGAGCCGCTTCAGAACACGGACCTGATCTGCCCTGACCTGGACCTGTCTGTCTCTCTCACCCCCGAGCGGACAGCACACACACACCACAGACAGGTTCACTCGCTCACATACCATTCATTGAAGTCTAAATACACCAGAGGCGTGTTTGAACAGGATATAGATGAACCCGTTACACTGGCAGCTCTGTGTCTCCACAAGAAGAGGCTGTAATCACACCGTTACTGAAACTGTTATTTTATTTATTAAGGCAAGATAGTAAAACTGTGTCAGTTTTGTGATTAAAAGTCTCTAGTCTTCTCTCAGACCAGTGGAAGCAAAACATCCAAAATGCAAGTGTTTATTTTATGACGCTTCATCTCTTTGCGTCTGTAGATTTCAATCACAATACGTATCTTTAAAGGCCATATTTATATAAATGAGTTCCTCCTCCACTTCAGCAGCTTTACACACACACACCTCTATATTCTGAAGGGTTTACTGAGGGGTTTGTTCATATATATCACTCACACTGGTTTATATAACAGTTTATTCCTAAATATATGCTGAAAATATATATTTTTTTCTGTCTATTGACAGTATTTTCTGATTTATGTGTTAAAAAGAGAAATCCAAAATCCCCTCAGTAATAACCTTTAACTCTAATATGAAAACAAAAGCAAACAAGAACTTTGAATCTGTATTAATCAATGATGTTCAGATTTATTTTCTGCACGTTTATGCAAATTATTACATATTTAATCAGATAATGCCTCATCATTTGCACATTTAAACATAACATTTCAGAAAACTTCTCAATCATCTTATAGTACTGCGAATAATCAACTCGGGGAAAATATGCTCACATCTGTTCAAACGTCTTTCCTTAAGGAATATTCAGGGTTATTTATTTTATGAATGCGTACTGTATTTGAGGAGAATATGTGTTTGCATGCATGTATTTACTGTGTGTGTTTGTGTTTCAGGTGCGTTTTAATGTGAATCCGCAGGTCAGCGGTCATCCGGTGATCCCAGAACCCAGAAATAATCAAGTCCGGAAACTTCCAAACAAAGACAAGCACGGTGAAACTAACACAGCGGCTCTGATGAGACATTACGGGTCCATATGAAGTGCGGGGGAAACCAAATGTTCATTTTGTCATGAAAATCATGTGAAATGTAATGCAAAAAATGGTCCTAATAACGGAGATTCACCCTAGAGTAGATCTAAAGCTTGGGAATGTTCTGTAAACTGAGATGGTTGGGCACATTTGCTCTGGGAATGATTAATTTCGGCGTGTTCTGTCTTGAATGGAGTCTCACACACATGTGCTTGTTATTCAGGTCATGAGTCAGCTAAAGGGAGAGATCGGGTTACAAGCGGAGCGCGTCATGGACGGCTGACGGAAGGGGCGGAGCTAAACACGAGTCTGGCACTGAGGGCGGAGCTTCAGGAGGGGGCGGAGCTAAACACTACTCTGGCACTGAGGGCGGAGCTTCAGGAAGAGGCGGAGCAAACGTTCGATCCCGAGAAAGCCGTCAAAGAGAAATTGCAGAGTTCAACGCTCACGAAGAACCACATTAGCACTAAAGCAGCAGAGGGTGAGACAACAAAACATTAAAGGGCTGGTATAATGCCCTTTTCACAAGATGTAAAATAAGTCTCTGATGTCCCCAGAGTGTGTGTGTGAAGTTTCAGCTCTAAATACCCCACAGATATTTTTATATAGCATGTTAGTCGTCACTTTTTGAGGGTGAGCAAAAACACACCGTTTTGTGTCTGTTTCTTTAAATGCAAATGAGCTGCTGCTCCCGGCACAGGGGGCGGAGCTTCAACAGCTCGTGTCCTTTTACCTCACACAGACATGCACTGAATATTTAAAAAACTTTTAGCCTTTTATGTTCAAACCGGAGTCAGACAATGATGGAGAGACTCGAGAAGAAGCGACAACATGTAGAAGCAACAGGACATTTCTGAATGGTTAGTTGATGAGTTTATGAAGCTGATGTGTAGTTATCTTGGTATCATTGATTAGCATATTCTGTCTTGATAATCTATAAATCGTGTTCCGGGGGCGGGGTTTATGTAAAGTTTAGGGTTGGTGATGTCACTAACCCGGGAGGAATGTTGTGTAGTCTCTACCAGCCGTTTGTTGTAGTCCTTAAAAAACGATTTCTTTAAAAGCGAATATCTCCCTTTGCTCTGAACTTTGAGTGTTGTAAGTTTGCAGATGTTGTTTATGCTCAAACAGCAACATTACACACTAACTAAAGCTAGAAAAGTCAAATCATAGTCAACCACCCCTTTAAAGCTAATTAAAACAATCAATTCACTCTGATTCTAATCTGAATCTCACAAAAAATCATAGTAAGAAATACTTCACATCAATATCAAAAGAATTGAACTGAAATTATATTTCATATGAAGAAGCTTATTTTGAGGAGATTATGATTGTTGCATCGTGAAAAATAATGTGATTTTTCTTTTTTGTATTAAACTAAATTTTAAATTAAATTATACGTTAATTAATTTGAGTACTACAAATACAACTATAGTTTACTATACTTTACATGCAAATTTACTTGCAAACATTTTTATTTCAGTTTTATTTTAGTACATCAAGTTAAACTAAATACAATAAGAAATGTTGCTTTAGAAACTAGCTGAAATAAATGTTTGTTTTTAATATTAAGTTTATTTTATGACTATTTTATGTAATGTGATTTTTTTTTTTATCATACATAAATTGAGTACAACAAATGCTACTATAGTTTATACTTACTGTACTTTAAATGCACATTTACTTGTGATAATAAAATGAGATTTGTGTTCATTTGTGCTCAACTGTCATGTAAACAATGCAAAAACAATCTAAATAGCGTGGATTAAGTTATTTTTATATAGTTTTTTTTTTTTATTTGTATTTATTTAGTTAATTTATCACATAAAGTTACACTAAATGAAAATGAAAAATGTTGCTTTGGCAACTAGCTAAAATAAAATAAAATAAATGCTCTCCACGCAAACATGATCAGCTCATTGTTCACACACACTGTTGCTGAAATGCGTTAATAAATAGTGTTTTCTTGTGTGTTAACCTGGTCTTCTACAGGGCTGAACTTCCCTCGCTCTCAGCATCTCTACCGGGCCTTAGTCAGCGTCAGCCTATCACGCGACCAGCTCATCAGCCAGGCTCTACAGGATAGGCCAGCACTGGCCCCGCCCACCTCCAGCCTGACCAATAAGGTCAGACTTCTGTTTGCATCTGGTTAATAGCAGTTTTCATTATGGGTTTTCAAACTGCTGGAGTGTTTATTAATAAAGCAATAAAACCACTGCTGTATATTAAAGCGTAACTCTCACCATAATGCAACCTAGGCTCTTTTTGTTAATCTACTCGAGGCAAACTTTCGTTTAAAAGCATAATTAGGATGGAAACGCCACTTTTAAGTTTGACCGTATTTTCGTTTTAGGTTAATTGCCTTGTGAATGGGAGTGAATGGGGCACGACTATGATAGCATCAAAATCACTATTTTTAAAACACTAATGCGGCTCGACACAACATGAAACTGTGCTGGAAGTGTCACCAGTGGCTCTACACATGAACTCCAGCACTGAGAACAGTGTTTGTGTTCACAGAGTTTACTAAAGAGAAAGATTTTGAGCAACTCGCCGGCATTTTGTCAGTCAAAAATAGTCGATAACAGGGAGGAGAGTAAAGATGGAAAGCTCCTAAAGCTCATTCAATATAAATTCATGGATAATTTGTTGTTTTATCGATAGTGAAAATCAATATTGACCTTGTATTTGAAAAAGGATCCTCAGATAAGAAGCAATACTAAAATTCAGAATCAGTTCATTCGCATTTGGTGATCGACTACTTTTGACTGTCAAAATGCCGGCGGACGGAAACACAGTGAGTTGTTCAAAATCTTTCTTTTTAGTAAACTCTGTGAACACAAACACTGTCCTCAGTGCTGGAGTTCATGTGTAGAGCCACTGGTGACACTTCCAGCACAGTTTCATGTTGTGTCGAGCCGCATTAGTGTTTTAAAAATAGTGATTTTGATGCTATCATAGTCTTCTATTATAGTATAATTCTATTTGGGAAATAAAAAAATCAAGATTCACAAATACAAACCATTGCATTCATGTTGTACTTCAAGCTTGAATTGCACTGTGGTAAAAAATATTCTTGAACTTGAATTTTCATAATGGTTAAGGGGTGCGCGTGATTAAATAAACAATATCACAAAAGAAATAGAGCAGATGATCCAAATATGTGAATCAGTGTTTTTGAATTAATCAGCTGAGTGAATGAGACAATGACTCACTTATAAAGAGAGTCACTCTGGAACACAGAGTGCTCTCAGAGATGAGCAAAGGCAGGATCCATATGCAGGAGAACTTTATTAAAATAATAACAACCAAAGAGAAGAACAGAGAACATCAACGAAACATCGAACAAAGGACAACACCAGACAAGGAACATACGAAGGCAGCACTTGCAGGTTCACCACCTGGTCCTGGAAGGGAGTGCCAAGCACTCCCATTCACAAGGCAATTAACCTAAAACGAAAATACGGTCGAACTTAAAAGTGGCGTTTCCATCCTAATTATGCTTTTAAACGAAAGTTTGCCTCGGGTAGATTAACAAAAAGAGCCTAGGCTGCATTTTGGCGAGAGTTACGCTATAATATAATAATATAAAGAGAGTACAGCTGATGCAGTGAAACACAGTCAGACGGAGAAGTGAGGATTAAAAATTATTTTTCTTTTTTTAAATTATAAAGATCTTGCACATTTGACAATATACATTTTGGAGGCGAACTTTTCTGACATTTTCTGCGAAAGACACACTTGCATGATAACTCAAAAACAGGAATAAAGTGTGACTTATGCTTATTAATTATGCACTTTTCCAAACATAACATTTGGTCTGAAAAACAAACGAAGATTAGTATTTTGTATCGCCTCACATACATGTTGACCTTTTTGTGATTGCATGTCGACACAAACACTGAAACACAATAAAAAAAACTATATATATATTAGAGATGCGCGGATGGGCTATTATTTCATCCGCAACCGCATCACAAAACTCAACATCCGTCCGCCATCCATCTCCGCACCAACGTTTTTGACCAATTTTCAAAACCGCACCCGCCCGCCATCCGCTGATTGGTGTATACATAATATTTTTCATTTGTTTGGTTCAACCGCCCACCACCCGCCCGAATTTAATTCAAATATTATTTTTCGTCACGTCATCTGCCCGATCCGCGGTTTATCCGCGGCTGTAACCGCCAACCGCGCATCTCTAATATATATATATATATATATATATAAAATGAAAATAAAAAAACTATATACAAATGGTACAAGTGGATAAAATCTCGTATAGTGCTTCATTTACACAAAACCACAAACAAACTACAAAACAAACTACTGTTAAATACATTTCTAAGTAATAATCAGCTTTTAATAGGAAGTAACAAACAAAAAAGTAAAATAATATAGTCAGGAGAGTAAAGGAGCAGAAGGAGATGTGTGAGCGAGACTGTATATCTGTGATCAGACCAGGAAGAGGATGATGATTATCAGCCTTGTGGTTTTACATTCTGCAAGCCAAGCGTTGTTGTTTTAACACTATAAAAGCAGAACGAGCCAAATATGTATTTTCACCATGTCTGGACTTTATGCTAAACTCATGCGACAGATAATATTGAACCGAATACCAGACTCTGCAGGGGAACTTGGCTCACTGTTTTACAGAAGTGAACAAAGAATTTAGACATGCACATTTTCAGAGCAGAGGCGAACCAACGGAAGAGAAAATATGAGTATATGATATCAGAAGATCGTTCATACACTGCAAAACATGCTTTTCTTACTCTGTGTTTTTGTCTTGTTTTCAGTCCAAATATGTAAAAACTCTTAAATCAAGATGCATTTACTAGATGAGTAAAATGACATAAGATATTAAGTCCTGTTTTCTGGGGAATTAATAAAAATGAAGTGAGTTTTTGCTTAAAACAAGCAAAATGATCTGCCAATGGGGAGAAAAATAATGTTGTTTCTGTTTGAATTAAGATTGAATTATTGGCTGATAATTTTGCTTGTTTTAAGTATCAACTCACTTCATTTTGATTAATTCCCCCAGAAAACAG